>NC_048430.1:4737404-4747606 GCF_013103735.1 Etheostoma cragini
GTTAATCAGATTGACCCTATGTGCTGTCTCTGTGTCAGTACTGTATTGTGATGGCAAACATTTTACTAACAGAAGACTTTTGGATGAAAGGTCATCCTGCAGCTAAATTGAGCCACATATTGCAGGTTAGACTGAAGCAGCATATTGTTGAAGCAGCATGACATCTTCCTGGAGGGGAAATCAAACTAGATCAATACTTTACCTGAAAACACATGCACCTACATATGTTATTGGCTGTATAGTAAGTAGTAACAAAACATCTCTTAAAATCCCACTCTAAGCAAAAATGCACAGTGTGTTTGGAGTATTGGCTCACTGGACAAAAGCAGCAGACCTGGATTTCATGCACATACACACCCTGGCACACACCATCTCTGGGTCTCAGCTGCAGGTTGCCCTCCACTGGCAATTACTTTCATCCACAGACTGTGACCAGGAACTGTTACCCTTGGGGCTGGCGCACACACACACAAACAAGCACACACAGCTAACCCGCTGAATACTGATTCTGGGCTTCTGCCTGTGCAGCTTTGGTTCTGACTCTGGTCTTGATCGCTTCCTACACAGTGGCAATCCTGCTAAATGCACCATGATGGCTGCGTGGTCACTAGTCCCTACCCGACTGTGCCTCTCAAACTTATGAAGAGATGTGCAAACAGACAAACACAAACACGCAAGCACACTCACATGCACACACTGGTTTACTGGGAACAAACTTGTAATGCCCCATGTAAACCCAGAGGAAGTGATGATGCTTGCATACACCCCCAGATCACTGAAGTCAATCATTAAAAAAAACACACAGGGAAATGAACCTGCATGGGCTTTCAAGTGCCTTGAAGACAATTAGAGTGAAAGCAAATAGTGAACAAGGAGTCCCGGGAGCAGGGATTAGGGCAGCAGTGTTTGGCTCCAAGGATTAGTTCAGGGGTGCAGGGTGCTTTTAAAGCATAAGATAAGCTCTCCAACGACTAAAGGTCAATCACCAAACAGATTGAGTGCTTAGCAAGGATGAGAGGAGATCTCAGTGGCAGCTAGGTAAAGCTCAGGAAAGAGAAAATGGGTGTGAGGGCGCAAAAGTATCTACTGTATGTATGCTGTTTGTGTAAAAAGTTTTCAGGCTTTAAAATAAAATCAACCTCCTGATACTGTAGGACAACCTCTTAGTCAAAGTCAAAACACAAGACCTACAGCTTTGCACTTGTCGTTGCCTAAATATAGAGACATATGCTGAGCAAATACGCTTTTCTGATTTTACTTGTTGACCCATTACTATGTAGGCTTTCAGACCAGACATAGCATTACATATGTCCAATCGCAGGGCATTTTCACTTCATTCTCTCACCCTGAAATCCTGTCCATGTTTGACCTGTTTAGGAGGGGGAGGGTTTATGTGTTTCATTTTTTTCCCCATATGGTGGAAGCAATAACACACTTATTTAAATCACTAAACAAAAGGGAACACGGGGTGATTCTGGAACCTGGTTAATCTACCAGAAATGTGTACTTGGACATATTTATTTGGCGAACGCAATGTGTTGGCAGATGATGTTGTAACAATTGGGCCAAGTTTACCTTTTTCTTTTGCCAGAACCGTCTGAATCCCAGCCCCTGCTGTGGAAATTCAGTAGTCTCATTGTTGAAGTAAATGAGGCGGCATTTGTGACGCAGTGGGGGTTGCTGTCTACTCTTTCTCAGTTGCTCTCCTAAATAACACTCTGGATCCACATAAGTGTGAAGCCTATAAGTTACACGTGATTGTGTAATATTTACAAGAGTAAATCCAATCTCCAATCTATTAAACATTCATGTATTAACTTTCACCAACAACCAAACATGCACACGCTTATGCACTTCAATTAGATGTCTCCATTCAAATTTCAGTTGGCAACACCTGCCAACCCACCCACCTGCTTGGCCCCTTGCTGCGAATCAACTCAAGAAGCCCACTGGGTTTGTAACAGCCGGCCTTGTTTAGCACCAGGGACAAGGTTGTTTAAGTGATAATGAAATCGTCTCATTACTGTAATGAGACACATTTATAATGAAGGTGATTTGCCAAAAAAGCACACACACACACACACACACACACACACACACACACACACACACAAACACACACACACACACACACACACTTAAACACAAGCAGGTACATGCAAGCTGACAGATGAGCACGGGGCTTAAAACATGCACAAGAATATGCATGAGACAAGGCTATCCACAAGGAGACACAAATGCTCTCAGTGCAAGCACACACGGACACTTTAGACACAAAAACCTGTTTCCTAATTACCCAGCAAGCAAAACATCATGTACAACTTCTGTTTGAGGAGAGCATTGGAGTCACCAGCTTTCCCCCCTCCACGGACCAGATCAGTCAGAGAGGAGCTCTTTATAGCTGCTGTGTATCTTTGTATTAGTTTATCAGTTTACTTTCAGCCGCCACCTCAAAGCTAATTATGCTGCAATAAAGTCTTAGACTGTCGAGACTGACGCCGGATGTGGTTTGACTCTGGGTACTGTTACACTTGAATGGGAGACAAATACGGTATAGTTGGCAGGGATGAATCTTGTTTGCATGCTTTTTTGCTCTTGCATTTTCATGTCACACGTAATTATTATAAATATTACTTAGAATGTTGCCACAATGAACTCCTACTACACAAAGTGTTTACAGTGCAATATATAAATAATTACTGTAGGTCTGTCTGCTTATGAAGATTTTTTGTACATCCTTTGTCATATTGCAATCCAAACATATTTAAGGGCAGTGTGTGATTTAAAAAAAACATTTGAGCCACACCCGACTTCACCATACCGCAGAAGGTGTGGGTGCTTGTCGTGATTCGCTGAGAGCAAAACCATACCTGTTTTTTTTCTAGATCTGGGTACAAAATTGGACCAAATGCAGTTATTGTTTGACTGAACAACATTTGTTACTACTTGGTTATTTAGTTCAATACCTTAAAGGGGTCAAGTACCGATGCTCAGCCCTGTGTAGGTCGCTATGTGCTATGAAGGGGAATGATTGTGTTTAGCTGCATCTAAAGTTTGACTGGATGATCAACTCTTTCCACTTTAATGCAACGTCCATGTCTGCCAGCCGGCGTAATTAGACAGCTCAGCTATGCGATCAAACACTACAAGCAAGAGGGATGACCTAAAAATGATGCTGAGCACTTTATGGTTCCCTTTGCAAGAATTGCATAAAGCTGGATTTAGTGGTCTTGTTTGCATATTATAAAATTAGCATTCTAGGCCAGAAGAGACAGATGAGATGCAAACTCTTGAACACGCCCCATCGCGGCAGCTCGACATGCAAACACACGCATTTTATTAGACAGTCAAATGAACTCAAGAAACAATAACTTCACTTAAATAGAGTTTACATTGCAAGGAGATGTTCTTCTTCAAAATTGCAAACTAAATCTGCCAATTATCTTAGTCTGGGCTGAAATAATTGCACTTCTTCTAAAAGAACAGTGGAATGTAATGGTATTTGCTTGACCTACTCCAGATATCTGAATAAATGTACTCTTCCTTCAAGACAGACACTTGTTTCTAGGAAACTGCTACAAGGAGTGAAGCTGCATTGAAAATAATCTTGTACAATTCTCACAGAGGTTTTGAAATAGAAAGTTAAATTGAGAAAATAGAAATAGAAGAAAAGGAGATTAACATGAGATGGAAAGCAAAGTATCTGATTTGAGCCTGTGGATTTATGAGCATGCAATTTGGTTCTTGCTGAGTCAACAGCAGCCCTCATTCCATAATTTGTCTTTTAACCCAGCTTGAACTACCTCCACTTCCTCCCTGTGTGAAAGCTACCTCTGTGCAATGATGACACACACAAACACACACACACACACACACACACACACACACACACACACACACACAGTGATTCTGAAGGGTGCTCTGCTGAGACTGGTTCAGTGGCCACAGATTTGCAAACTGACTCTCGGGTAAACGGACCACTTGTGATGGATTTCACTGCAACCATCTAATACCACCTAAGACTTGACGGATTCACTCAAAAGCTTACTCTTCAGTGTTCACTTAATTTGCTCCTCTCTCTTGAGTAAAACCTCTAATAAATATAATTTTGCAGCCAGATCTGGAATGGATGTTGGACACAAGAGGGCACTGGTGGCCCTCCAAAACACACACTTCAAAGCATTCAGGGAAGTCAATCAGACTGCAATGCCCCCTGGAGTGAGAAGCCTATTCTCTGGCACTTGATCATATATAAATAGTCCCCCAAGGTGAATATCCTATAAATTGCCTGTCCGGGAGTAAAAAGAGATCACAATTAGGTCTGTCATTGAGACTGAAAAAGATTGAGACCTATTGTCACACCATACCCATGCATCCAGCACATAACCCTGTACCTTTTGCCACTGTGCATTTATTTTTTCATGTTTGTGTCTTTTAACCTACAACAGAGGGGTCACACCAACTCTATAACTCACCTCTGGTCATAATGTCGGCAATTTCCCCCCTATCACTGACAAACTGACCCTATTAGCTTGTCAAGCGCTACCTGAATAGACATGCATCTCGCCGGTCATGGTTGTCTGTCTCGTATCTGTTGCCTTCTGCAAAGAATGCTGGATAAATTGGCATGGGGCTTGTCTTGTCTTGAGTCACAGGGCGGGGAGATGAAAGCAGAGTGGGCCCCGGCAAAAACACACACTGCTGCCAAACAAGTGAGCATCCATGTCAGATGCAACAGAATGAATGATGGGACAGACTGAAAGGTGCAGTCAAAGCTTGAGAGTATTATGTGTGTTCCAGTGTGTATTGTACCTCTGTGTGCCGTTTTCTCCTTTTACTGCATGTGTGCATTTCTTTATATACATTTGTGGCACAGCAGGTGTTTGAATCAGTGTGTGGACATCTATATACACTTCAACTGTAAGTGCTTGTGCTGTGTAGTGAGTGTACTCCCTGCAGACTGCTACTCATTTGTGGTTTATTCATCCCTGTGGATAACAATGGTGTACATGCTGAAAGGATACATCAATCATTAGACGAAGAGTAAAAATAGATAGGCCTGGTTGAATAAAGATGTGTCTCTTGACTCTGGATTCATTTGCAAAATGTCTGACAGGGAAGTAAATATGTGGAAGAGTGAAAGAAATGTAGAAGCAATTAATTTTGTCCCTTTGGTCCATATTCGGCGGACTTGTCACAGCCTGAAAACACGTCAGGCTCTCTCCACCTAGCCACCTTCCAATACCACACACTGAGAAGCTCCTGCTGTCCATATCAATTAGCAGCATTCAGCTGGTCACACCACTGCGCTACAGATGACTACATTTCCCACGTCTCAGTGAGGCAGATTTCCTCCTATTATTAATGGCACCCAAGGTGGAGGAAATAGTTGCTGAGCACTACACTGTGAAACTGCAGTTGAATTCCTGCCATCTGAGTGCTGCAGAAAACCTCCTCCTCTCTGCAAATGGTCAACTATTCAGATATGGAGACATTGCCAGGCTGCTCCAGTTCCTGCCCATTTTTATCATGCATTTCATCAACTGTTTGGCACAGTCGCCCAGCTAAGAATGGTTCCTTCTCATAGTGATATCAGCTGTCAGGCAAGACAAAAAAAGGATAAAAAAAAAGGTAAGGTGCTTCTGCACAGCACAGAAATGCCCTGTGCATATACTGTATGCTCACACACATGCATGTAGATGCATCCAGCACTTTCACACATGCAGACATACACACACATAGCCTTTGATGGGCGGGGGGGTGTGGAGGAGAGCCAAGGGTGACTGATCGATCTTGGCATGGTGTTAATAGCTTCAATGATGGAAGGCATGACTCCTGTTTGTGAGTACGTGCTCGCCTGTGTGCGTGCACGCATCTCCGAAGCTTTATTGATCATGTGCCAGGGGCGTGGGTTAATGCTCAGCGCTTTCAAGTGCTCAGGGCAGACGGCGGCCAAAGTCACTCCATGAAAAAGTGGCTTTGGCAAGGGATGAGCGTGTTTAATCCTTAAATCAAGAGGAAGGGGTTAAATGTTGTGTGTCACCTTCATTGAAGTGATGCTTGGAGTCTAAGAGTGCTCCGAACATGACTGCTGTCTGTCACTGTGGAGAGGCACTTCATTCTAGAGAAAGAAAGGATTATATTTCTGCATATGGAATTTAGTCATATTGTCATATTTAGTCATATTGTCAACAGCGTATCTGAAGGAAGAATTGAAGAATTGTACATGTACACAAAGACAGAGACCAATCCGCCCTTTACTCTCATTAATGAAATGCTCTACCCAAAATGTATACAAAACATTATGCTATATTCATATCACTGGAACTTGTTTTAGATAATCAGAAAAAGAACTAAAAGTCATACTAACTAAATGTTTTTGGATACTGACCAAATGGCCAATTGCCGCAGGATTTCTGTAGAAATGCATGACATTTCAGACATTGTTTTTGTCATTTGACAACAAGTTTAGCATTTTTTAGAAGTATAGCTTGTTTAAGAAAGTATTAACTACCAAAACATTTCTAAAAGAAATAAATAGCAACAAAGGTTTGTTTTAGGAAGTAGTGATTGTGTAAAAAACTGGAAGTAGGAATGGAACCTGAATTAGTCCACAGATAGTGTTCCTAGGCTACAATCAAAATATTTCACAAATTAAACTATTACTAGGTAATGATGCGTCAAATGTCGCTGAGATTACAATTTGGAGATCTTCTTAGGGATAATCCACATCCTGAGAGCAAACTGTTGCTTTGTTTGACAAAACTCCCAGACTTCAACATCTTTTGTCAGGAAATTGGTTTGTTAGGATCAAGTTTTTTTTTATTTTGACCATGGAATGTGATGTTGTTGCAGATTTGATTATTTTTATGCCAGAAAGGGAAGTAATTGGTGAAATTTGTAAGATATTCTCCAATTGTTTGCGTGAATACTGCAAGGAGTGGAACAATTAACATGGTCTTGCAAAGAATGTGGAGATGGGTTGAATTGGGAACAGACAAAGTCCAGTTTGTTTGTTTACTGCATTTTTAATACCAATTGAATTAATCACAAATCCACTTTATCCAGTTGATGAAGCTAGTTCCTATTCTGTGTTTTTCCTCCCACACAGAAAAAAAAACATTGGCGGCAGTACAGAGTGTTTTAGCACCTCTGTACATGTCCTTGTTCAGAACAAAATGCTGTATTGTCTGTTTTCGGAGTAACACCATAAGTTCAAAAGCTAGAAAGTATTTTGTAACTTCACCGTCCTCTCAAGGTGACAACACTTTTAGAACTATTGTTCCTTCTCTTATCACTTTCCACTCACTGATTGTGGTTAGACATGACACTGCTAAAACATTTTCAGATGAGATGTGATGAATAGATTTTAAAAATGTATAATATTCAAAGAGTTTATGTGCTTGATAAATGGTAAGCCATGTCAATGCTATCCAGTGCTATGTAGTTTTAAATCCCAGGGGTGTGCTGGATAGTAATTTTTTTTTTGGGGTATTGATCAATAACTCCACTGGTGGTATGTTATGGTCATTTTGTGTTACGGGGAGGTATAAATCTCACTCATTGCCCCTTTAAACGACGTCAGTGATGGAAGTTTAGTGCGACACATCGATGCAGGCGATGATCGCCGCATTGCAATTCCAAGAATCACAAGGCACAAGTGGCATTTTCAGGCCTAAGGATGTGCAGGAAACCACACTTTATGTACTTTTCCTTCTTTCGTGTTTTTGGGATGTGTGTACGTGTGTGTGTGTGTGTGTGTGTGTGTGGGGGGGGGGGGGTGTTAATAAACCGCTGATTCAAGCAGCATGATTGCTGGCAGCATGCACCTCCACTTAGCTTAACGGCCTTCATAAAATTAACAGTGGTAATAAAACACATACCACGAAAGTATGTTTCTAATGACACCTGGAGCACCGCAGGTCATTTAGGTAGGAAATTATACAGTAAAATATTATTTGAAGCCAGCAACTGCACAGGATCAGAGTTCAGGGTGGTGGGAGGAGGGGCTCAGTTTGATACAATCAATATTTAGCCTGTTTTGTACATCATAAAACAAGAGTGAAATCTCCAAAAGAGCAAGAATACTACACTTTATTTGATATTTTAAACTGTTTTATGATGTGCTATAAGCTATAAGTATAAGCAGTATTTACAAGCTTTAAAAAAAACAAATCCCTGTGGCCATTTTGATACAGCTATTGACACTTGTGTATTCCATAGTGCTTTTTGAAGATAGCAGTGGTTGTAAATTGTATCTATAGGCTACCTTGACAGTCAGAGAAAGCTATTACTCAGAGAAGAAGTCTCAATATGTTTCAAGAAACCCAGGAGGAACATGGAAATTGAAAAATCCTCTGCACCGTGCTGCAATGTGGAGTAAATGATCCTATGCTTTGGTGAGTTATGAAGAAAAACTTCTTATCTGTTGCTCCTCGTCTAGGGTGAGTCATTAAATCCCCAGGCCTGAAGAAATACATGTTTAGGAGGAACGTTTTTTTTTTAATTTTTGGTAACATACAGTACAGTGATGTCCATCACTGAATCTTCCTTTTCATGTCCCATATATTTTTAAGTGTAACAGTAACCACCACAGCTCGTTAGTTTTCCATTTGTAGGTCTGTTGGAACGCAGAACCTGTCCGTAACAGTGCCAGTTTCTTAGAAAATCTTTAATATGTTTACCAGCTGGTAATTAATAATAGGTCACATTTGTTGATGGACGTTAAACTATGTGTCTAATGTGCAAATTCATCACAGTGTGATCACAACACTGTACTGACAGTCTCCAGAGAGGCTGCACATTACACATCACGTCAGCAGGGATGGCATGTGACTCAAACTCTTCTTTTGGGATCGCAGAACAGAGCACGTGACATTATGAGTCACTTGTAATGGGCCTTGAGGAAAGCACAAATGCATTTATATTAAATTAATCTCTATATGTAGTGTTGGGTTCTGTTTTCTTCAGGTCTTTCTGTGAGATCAGTTCATGTTAGCTTGTATAATGTTTCCCATATTCAGAACATAATGTTATCCATCTTAACTCGGTGTGTTAGCATGCTAACATTTGCTGCTTATTACCAATTTGTGTACAAACTGCTGCCATGATTAAAAGCTGAAATAACATGCTTTTTACTTTTAAACATAGTGACACATTTAAATCAATATTTCAGCTAAGCTATGAACTTGCTGCAGTGTCATTAATCAAATACACGTGTGTGTTTCGATTAACCCTGTGTCTTCACGTCAAAATAAAAAAATCTACACTAAGTTGATGCTTTTTATCAATGATTTTAACTTTTTTTTACTTTTTGTCCCTTTTTTTCAACATTGTATTCCATTTGTTAACACAACCACTAAGTAACACTAACATATTAACTTTAGTTTTACAGTTATATTTGGAATTTATGGTCAATAAACCTCCTTTTTAGGAAATTAAACCTATTGTTTGAGTTAGAAAAGCAGAAATTAGGAATTATTTAAACTAAAATTAAAGGAAAGTATGTTGATGGATAATCACAGACCGGAATATGTCAACTTTTGCTCAATACTATTTTAAAAACAGTGAAGCACTGTGGGAGGAAAAAGTACTGTTGCTGGATGCTATGGGCACGGTATTAAATTAATGTCAACAAGCTCTGAATGGTTGAATACTTAGAATATCGACACGTTAATGACATGGCAACAACTACTATATAGTATATATATTGTTTAATAGGAATTGATTTAAACAAACTTACTCTTATATTTACATGTATTGGCAATTGAATCAGCAAATAAAATCCCACTATCTATAACAAGATACTTCCTGGTTAGTTACATTTCAGTGAAACAGAAAAGGGTTGCAGGCAGCTGTTGTATCCCAGAAGATTTAAGAGTTTCCAATCAACCTAACTTGCATGTTTTTGGAACTGTGGGCGGAAAACTAGAGCACCCACAAATACACAGGGCAACATGCACCTTTCGTGTTTAAAGGTTACAGAATAACCACTAATTTATTGCTTTGAAATATTAACATAATGAATCACATTAAATACAGTAAAAAGCAGCCTCCATTTAAAATGCAGTTTACCGACTGACAGCAAGAGGGCATTGGTAGCTTGTCAAACAAGCAGGAGAAAATCTGCTTGTCCAAGGGATGGTTGTATCTCTCTCTCTCTCTCTCTCTCTCTCTCTCTCTCTCTCTCTCTCTCTCTCTCT
>NC_048430.1:4747674-4771460 GCF_013103735.1 Etheostoma cragini
CTCTCTCTCTCTCTCTCTCTCTCTCTCTACCTCTCTCTCTCTCTCTCTCAACAGGAAGCTGAAGTCTGTATATTTAGAGGGAGAAACAATAGGCTGATCTCTCTCTGGTGTTTATGCTGGTATACCATTTCCTGCCAGACCACTCTTATAGTCCTCCTACACACTGTACCACAACGCTTACGCCATTGTCATTGAAATAAGAGTGTGAAAAGCCGGCCGTACTGTAAACACACAGGTTTAAAATGAACTTGGCAATGTCTACCTGGAAAATGTATGTGAGAACGGCTGAGGGTGGGAATCACTGGCAGGTTGATGTTGGAAAAAAAAACACTTCCAGATATAAGAAGTCGCTGCATGTTAAAGTGATGCTCTGGTTGCCTGACTACTCAGCCTTCAAATACCCTGCTTTTCAACCTGATGACTCAGGGTGGGTGTTAGATTATAATGAGAGGAAGTTTTCACTGTCTAGCCTATCCTCCTGCCTTTGCTTAAAAACTACATCAAAAACATTTTCATAGCGTCTCCCTCGTTCTCTTTTCTTTATTTAGCATTGATGGATACATTTTAATTTTAGCCATATAAATATTGGTTAAAGCAAATGTAGCCAAACTGAAACTGAGAGGATGTCAGTTGAAGACTGCTCAACTCCCAATAATCCCCCCTCCTGTACAATACATTCGACACTAGTCACTTTACATGCACACTGTGAACCCTATTTGGACCAATATAACTTTAAATTTATATAATTTATTTAATTTCAATACATCCTGCTGCTATTGATATTTGCACTAGTTATAAGCATCTTCTAATATGATAAAACATTTTACATTTTCATATTGCACACTTCTATTTATCTTTTTTCTTGTCTACCCTTTCTTTTCTTTTTTCAGAGCCTTACAACTAAATCTTGCTCAACTGTTTATGTGAATGTGCAGTTGAATGACAATAAAGTCTGTCTCAGTGTTTTAAATTAGAAAAAACTAAATTTTCAAAAACAATCCCATTCAGTAAGTGCAGATTTAAATGCAACTTGACATTGAAAAAAAATACCATACTTATTAACTTACTGGGACCACAGAATATCATTATCAATATCATGTAAAAAAAAAAACTATCATTCTGGGAGAGTGAATGGAAATGTGCGTGACTGTTACAATTTGGTTACTAGAAGAAAATAAAAAAAAAGGTGCAGCAAGCATCAGGGAGAAAAAAAAAGAAAGAAACAGTATTAATTGTGCTGGGTAACGTAAAAAAATACAGTGTATTGTTGTCACAATCAGAAGTCCAAAACTGCAGATTGTCAATCTATTGATTGCATGGAAGAGTGTACATCTCTATAGGTGCAAGGCTATTTCAGCCGCCTGATTAAGACCCCTAGGGTTGAGTGGAAAGAAGAAGGAAGTTGTAATCACTCTGATGGTTATTTATATCCTCTTCTCTTCATGGGGGTTAGAACATCCTCCATGACTGTGTTTCTCTATTGGACAACGAATGTTTCTCAAGCCACTAACTGGACTAAATTGTCTTCATGTAGATAAATACAGTAACGATGTAACGTACGACAATATACATGCTATACATATATACACTTATTATCATACTGTGTTCATAGCAAAACTTTATTTAATATGGCTTCCACATCTTTGATTTGTCAGCCTTGACTAGATCATTGTGTGGCTATTTATTTTCAACAATTTGTCAAATGATGTTCTTGAACATTTTCTTTAATACATAAGATATATCATATATGATGATGTGAAAGGACGATATGAATATAGATATCCCATACCCATATCACCCATTCGGCTTAAGGATTAACAATGGTAATCTTTACAATTAGATGTTTGGAACTCAGAATTCTACCTGCTGACATCATATTAAAGACACATCCTATTGGTAATATTTAAATGAAGCCTCTATTGATGGCTACATCAGGTTCATGAATTGACAAAAAAAAAGGCAGAACCCTGGTCACCACCTCTTAGGAGGGAAACGGATGAATGCTTTTGCCATTGTTCACACCCAATGCCCTTGAACAAGAGCCTCTGCATATTAGTTAGTTTGGTCACATTAGATGAATATGCACAAAAGAGGAGGCTGAAAAACAAGCTGATGAGATGGAATACAAATTCTGACAAAGAGGCTGCACTGATGAATGGGACAGAAAAGCTAGATTCAGTCAAATGACCCTGATGAGTGTTTCTAAAAGGGCAAAACAGCCCCCAGACAATGGTCCCAGATGTTTGCAGCTATACTCACACAGATTGAAGCTACACTCTTAGAATAATGGCACATTTTACCTTTAACTTTGCTGCTGATTAATAAGTGTTATGACTTCCTGAAGGAAGTGTACAAATGTCCTCATAATGTGAGACAGAATTGTTAGATGCCTTTAAAAAACAATATATAATTGGATTACCGCCCTAACTATAAATGGGGCTCCTGTGCACAAGCCTATTTTGGCTAAGTGAGGCACTTATATCCAGGGTGCAATTTGTGAATCAAGCAGAGGGGGGGTGTTTTTTGATCATGCACATGTATCAATTGAACTGTGAGAGGAAAAAGTACTGTTGCTGTATGCTATGAGCACAAGATTTTATTTTCAATGAGCACTAAATGGTTGAATACTTTTTACACTTGGAATTTTGACACTAAACAAATGGCAAAAACTGCCGTAAAAGGGAAAAAGTTGCAAACAGGAATTGAAACAACCTTACTTTTATATTTATATGTATTGGCAATTTTACAATCCCCCTGATTGCAACAAAATACTTTGAAGAGTTTCCAATCAAACTAACTTGGATGTTTTGGAACTGTGGGGGGAAACTAGAGCACCCACAAATACAGTTCAGTCGCATCAGTAAAAAAAAAAGAAAAAAACAGGAAACGGTTTATGTTACTCTGGAGTTGTTTAACCTACAATATTTTTCCTAAACTATCCCTGCACTGCGCTCACTTTTTCTGGTTAAACTCAACTTCCATGGCCCCTAAAAGGACCATCATCTGGCCGTCACCTACTGGCGGCTGAACAACTTCCGCTGGTAGCCGATGTCCTGGAGCACTATAGCGGCTAAATTAAACCAGCAACTGCTGCGCAAATTTTCTTGTTCTATGGCCCAATATGTTCACGTTACAGCCTATACTTCTATTAAAGGTTTGTAATATAATTTAATTGGTTATGTAGCATTGATCACTTTGAGGGGGGGGGGGGAAATAATTCAGCAGAGGCAGGGATAAAAAGACCAGAAAGGGAGAAACTGCATGTGTTAAACTTACATAATGTACATGGTGTTAGTTAAGTACCTAACAGAAGTTGAAGGAAGTCAACTTTGACTTTTGCCTTCACATGATAGACTACTTCATAGAATTTGTTTTTTTGTTTCTGAATTATCTCATTCTATGCGTTCACTCAGAAACGAGAACAGACACATGCTGAAATCACACTAACCTTTGTTGATAAAAACCTCATGAAAATAAAATCTCCACCTGTTGGATTCAATTAGGCTTGGGGTGGTGGCGGTAAATGTACACCTTGTAAAACAGAACAGATTAATTAAGGCTGATTAAATTAAATTAAACTAAACATTAAAATGAACTGGCAGCATGAGATAGTACTGTTAAACATGCCCTGTGGAGGTTTCACTGTAAACAAACCTGGCTTTATTTACATTCAACATTCATCACCAAAAAGCTTTCTTTGTCCTGAAGGTGTTAAAAACATGTCAACATATTTTTTCTCTCTCTCTCTCGTTCTGAATATTGTGATAGCCACATAGCAGAAAAAGTAACTTCTTCCCATACACATTCAACACTAGGGCTGAGCTCTTGAACCAGGACAACAGGAATGGTGAAAATAAGAGTGTTGTTAGGTATTGCTCAAATACATTTGGTGTGCGGGTCATTTCAATCCAGCAGGGTCAGACTTTTTATTTTCTTATTGTTGGCTTTATGTTTAACCATTTCAAACAGTGGTAAAAAGTAGTTAACTCTAAGTTAAAAAAACGTTCACATAAAACTTGTAATGCAAAAGTGTACCTAAAAGTATGGGTTAGCTTGAAAGTATTATCATTGCAATGATTTGTAAGAGGGATACATGCATGATGGACAGGAATTGAACACATTCCACTGCTGAGTAGCATCACGCTAACATTGCATTATAGAAGATGCAAATATGTGTTATTCACTTGCACAATTGAGAAAATGGTGCCAAAGAAGACATGCAAGTAATTTACTATGAGATCATGGACTTTAGAATGAGGCATTTAACTTTCAGATATGGCAACTTTAGTGCTCTCAGGTAGCAATGAAAAGAAATGTTCAAATAGATAGGCTGTCTCCCAAACAGCATTGTAAATCCGGCAACATGATTAAATTAAAATTTGATGTTTTTATTCTGTGGTCCCAGTGGTACAAAGCATGTCAGAATGAAAAAATATGCTTTCTGTATCTTGCTTGAGAAGAAGGGTCATTTTTTTTAATGTTGCTCTCACCAGTGTATTACCATGTGTATGTCCATAGCAATACCAGTAATCGGTCCCAAAACGACACAGTTAGATAGTAAATGCAGTAAACATATTCCTCGTAATTCTTTACAATCATTCCCCAAAAGACCCAAGCAGACGTGCTCTAAATTTCCTTCAAAACTTTTAGCGTGCAGCTTGCTAGCTTGAAAGTTCTTGTTGTCTAGATAAAAGCTTTATCCTGGAAATGTACTTGCATTGATCCTGCCTAAAGCTGCTACATACAATACATACAATTTAAGAAAAAATGTCTGGCTTTGGTGCCCCCATTGGCAGCATAAAAAAGCCATTGTGGATAAAGGTTCCAGTGTGAAACCTGTTTAGTTGTTCACTATCAAAATATGTGTTGCCCATTCACATACTTTTCCTTTTTCAAAAATATCCACCACCATCAATTCCAAGTATTGCTTTTGGCTTGATTTTTACAGTTTACATTTGTATTTGCATGAAGTGTGATAGATGCTCCATATCCATACGCCATCTTGAAATACTAGCCAGTAAGGGACATACTGCGGTTTTCGCTGTCACAAAATAAACTCACAGTTGCTGCTAATCGGTATCGTTGCTTTCCGGCCAGTCTGAAGAAGAAAACATAAAAGACCACACATTTTCAAAATCCAAATTTTAGGAACAGGAGTCTTCTTTGCATAGAAAAAGTTAAAGGATATTGAAAAGAGCAATAGACTGGCTTCTTGAAGCGTGAAGGCTACAGTATTTGCAATGCGTATTTTGAACTTTGTGGTGTGAGAGAGTTGATTGTGATGTGTGATCTTAGTGCTAGATGTTAGAAATTCTTACACCTTGCACCTTTAATGCAGGATTGTGTCATTATTTTTATGTCATATGCTATGATTACACATCATACACATAATATCCTACATATTGCTACACGTTGCTCCTGAAAAAACACATTTCACATTTATGCTTTACATACACAATACAATAAATAAACCCCCCATCTTTTAGTCTGCTAAAAGCTTTTTTTCAATAGCAACTTCATTAGCATCATTCAGAAACTACTCCTAGATGTGATGTGCTTTTGCTAGTATCACATCTAGCTACATCTATAGTGAGTAGTGGGGGAACAGGGAAAAGGTTTTGACTTGTCACGCTGTCTCTGTGACTCCAGTCGAGGCCCTGAGCTGTCTCAGTCACACGTCACTCTACTGCATGCGAGTGTATCTGTGCGATTGTGTCAAGAAAGAGATACAATGGATTGCGTGCGTGATGACATGTGTGTTTGTGTGTCACCGTGCCCCGAAGCAGAGCAGAATATGGCTCATAGGAGAACTGTCACAGGAGAGGAGGCAGCCACGGTCGCCCTCCTTCCTCTTGCAAAGAACGCACACACACACACACACACACACACACACACACACACACACACACACACACGGCTGTGGTTGCAGGCATGCCCACATGTTTTATGTCACCTGATTCATTCATTTTCTATCCATCGGATTTATATCACATGGGGTTTAGAAGACCAGGGCACGACAGGATTTAAAAAGCTTTGTTCTAATGTTCTGACAGACTTTTCCCCTCTGTTTTTTAACCACCCACCACTTGCCGGTTGAATTTATGTAAGGAGAGTCTTGATGTTTATAATAAAGCTTATTTTCACCCCATTTCTCTTCTATCTTGTCAGTTGGCTCAACACAGTAGAAGTCTTCGTGAACCAATCGGCTCACATATTCTCTGCAATCTGACTTTCTAATTGGAGAAAAAAGAAGAAAAAAAAACTTAAAAGCCCTTGTCGCAGCAAGAATCAAAACACTGCATGTCATCATAATCAATCGTGACATTAAATCAATCAAAACACTCTTGTGCTGCATATGTGACAGTTTTACGACTAACTCCTCGGTTTTGAAATGTTGCCACACAGCAACATCAAAAGACAGTAGTAGCTTTTGAAGTGGCATGAAAGGTTGATAAGTTGTAGCTGACAAGCAAAGGTTTTTATGAGTTGCAATGCAAAGAAGAGCAGACATGAGAACGTGGGTAACTTATTGATTGCATGAGGGTCATTTTTTTTGCCAGTGGTCATCTGACCCTGGTAAATGTACACTAAAAAAAGAAGTGAGATATTATGGGGGAGTTCAGTCAGGTCCTCAGCAGAGGACTGCCACTCTGTCTGGTTAATGTAAAGAGATAAAAACTTTGAGCTGCCCTGTTGGTGATGAATAGAAGACCAGATCTGTTGAATCACACAAAGCCGCTCTGAGCTTTGCACTGAAATAAGCTTCATATCATCGTGTTCTGAACCAGAAAACGTGCCTTTATCTGTGGAAAATCACCCAGGATGCTGCCACAGTGTTGACACAGTTCATCCTACGATCATTGTCATTCAAGGATAAAATTGCTATACCCAGATGTAGACTTGCACATTAAGTTTTGATTATCACTTTAAGGGTAGACATATAGATAATTCACTTTCTGAGCTCAGACGAACATTTAGAATAAGGATTAAAAAACAACAGCATAGCTATTTCTTTAAAATATGGCTGCTCATACCCAGTGACTGAGCCTTGTACTAAGTGCTCAATGTCAAACAGATTAAATACACCACTTGCTTTTCCGCTTAATTTACATGTGGATAATGGTTGTCTTCCATAGGTATAAATCTCACCCTTTAGGAGATTAACTTAAAATGGGGAATGATATAAATAACGTTATTTAAGTAAGAAGACGAATAGCCAAACTAAAACAGTCATGCACAAAAATACGCAATAGCAATAACTCCAGCACTTAAGTAGTACTTCTGGGTTGCTTTTTATGTTTGCTTCCTGGGAATACAAAGTATGGGATGCAGCTATATTTCTAATGGCCAGACTTCTCCACTGCCTTTTTGGATGGTTGTTTGAAACTGTTTAAATTTAGTCCAGCAAGATTAGATGATAGGGAATATCATTCAACTTTATCTGCGAGATGTGTTGCTTTCTGCATCTTTGAACAAGTCTTTATATAAATGATCATCTTTTGCCACATCATTAGCCGGTGGAGACATTGAAGTCATTATTTGCATTGTCAGATCTGAGAGGAGCACAGAATTATTCAAAAACAATTGAAGAAGTGGCAGCGACATCAGCCAGGACATGTCCAGGGAACATTGTACATTATTTGTACTTTGGAACTGACAGTTCTAGTTGGATAAAATTGTGTCAAACAGATATTGTGAGCCCAGAAAACTGTGCATTCATTTGCAAAAATGTTGTGAGTTGCTGAGCAACTTACATAGTACATATAGAGTTTAAGCACTCTGACATCTGGCACGATTATTATTTAACCAGCCAATACTGGCTGAGATGAAAAGGACACTTGACTTTTTTGTTAACTAATCTGAAAATCCTAGTCTTCATTTAGTTGGATGTTCATGGATAACGTGAAGAGCTTTTCAATATGTGCTGTTGCAAGGTTGAGTACTTTGTCACTTAAGCTAGGATCAAATCGTAGTCCAATTTACATGTTATGTAGTGCAAATAGCAACCACTAGCTACAAGATTGCCGGCAGTCTGGGAACAGATATGTTAAAAACATTACATCCACGTTACAGGCTTTACAGCATACAACCCTTGGCTGTATTGTAAGATAAATACAAATTTGAAATTACAGCCACATATCCATTAAAACAGCTACAAGAACTCGGGAGAGCTAACATATAAGACAACAGTGCAGGGCGCCTTACTGTCAAAGTGTTCAGACAGTTAAGTTTATGTACCTCAAAAACATTTATTCACTGATATATAGATGTGTCTTTGCATACTGGACACCATTTTTGGACATTCCACCAACACATCACACCGACTTTCGTCCCAGCAGCGCCCTGTGTTTCATGTTCCCTCACATTCATCTTCTCCTATAAGACATGTTACACAACTCACAGTTGGAGCACAAACTGTCATTGTACAAAAGAAAAAAATATAAAATGCAATATCTAGTTCTAAGAAATCAGGAACAAAACTGTATCAACAAAACTTTAGTATTCAACAACCACTAAAATGCATGACTACCAAGGTGGATTATTGGCAAGAAACATCCAATTACAAGTGCTGTAGTTTACAGCAAACAATGTTTCTATCACGGTATTGTTCCGGTATCGGCAGAGGTTCCACTAGATGTCCCTCATTTTCCATCAAATGTCCCTTACCTTCTGCTTTCTTTGTGTTGGCGTTCTAAACTCTGGTTTATTTATAAGGACTATGGTCACCTGCTCCTCAGATCTCTGCGGGGTAAATCCAGACAGCTAACTAGAATATCAGTCCAATCTGAGTTTTCTCTTGTGCGACTAGTTCCTTTCTAAGGCTATTTTGCAGAGGCACCAGTGCTCCATCCGGCGCCGAGCGCCGCCCAAGTCAATTTCGACTGGTTTAAATGTCAATACACCAAAGCAGTTTCTGATTAATCTGACCACCATCTTAAATCAATTCAATTCACTTCTGAATTTTGGGTGCATTTTGGACACATCTATGAATTATGTTTCCCTATTTTGTTCAGAAATGCCACTAGGAAACATTCCCTTATTTCAAACCAAGCCTTACAAGACCATTCGTGAATGTGTGAAAAGGGCCGACTCATTAGTAATTTTACTGGTATCCCTGTGACAAAGTTGGTTTGCTCACCACTTGTCCCATACAGGTTATTAGTTATACTAAGTAGCCACACCTGTTAGTTTTAGTTCCAGTTAATTAGGTTGCGAGTTTAAACATGGTTTAAAGTTTTCCCTGTGTTGATACTTACAATTGTTTGTTCCTTTGTTCAGCTCCACCATGCAGGACAATTGTTTGGGGAGGGGCTGGCCTAAACATTTCCTGTTCTATAGGAATAGGGCGCTCAGGGATAACATCACCGGGCCAAACCAAGTAGAGGGTTTTCTTTTGCATAGGAACCTTTATTTTAGTTTTTTTTTTAGTTATAATGTAAAAAAGGTATGAATAACCCTGACCTGTTTTGTAGTCATTAGGATAGGAGGGAACTGGTAACCAAGTTCCATAGGTTAAGAGATTGTTAGGTTGTAATGTTAACGAGTAGATCAACCTGCTATAGGACGGGATGGACTAAAGCAGTGGGGTGTGATTTGACCACCCTATCTGAATAGTGGGATTTGTGCTCCCGGGGAAAGGGGGAGGTGAGGCTGTGCTGCTAAGAACACGTGCCTGTTAGTGCTGCTACTAGTTTCATGTGTACATTTCTTTAAGTTTTGATTGTTTAATTATCCGTGTACTGCAGACCATGAAAATAAAATAATCACCTCTGGAAACCTACAATCTTTAAGTCTGCCTTCCTACCACCTTCCCAGCCACTCGGGCCAGGTATCCCACAATCCCCATTCAAACATTCATGATTGCAGAACATCATTATGTTGTGAGAGAGCTGATGGGAAGTGTTGTACTTGTTATACCAAATTTACATTAACCTACTTTCCTGTTTTAAGCCTTTATCGTTGCCTGTACTCGTTGAATGTAGAAGCTCTCTCCCACTCAATTCCTTCTCCGGTTGCAAAGGTGATATTTTTAGCTAGATATCCAATGTGCAGGTGTCAAAAGGGCTACACAGAGATGGTCAAATGTGATGTCTGGAATTCCCGTGCTGATTAAAGTGACCTATTTCTTCATCTAACCCTATTTCTTCATCTATGATGTGCTAGAAACAGTACAGGGAGGACACAGTGTGTTCTGTAGCTGATCCCTTGCAGATGGTACTGTATGGTTTTTAATCATGTCTTCACTGTGATTGCTAAAATTTCCAAGACAGTTTTTGGTACATTTGGGGGAAATCAAAATTGACTTTTTCATCAGGCCTGTAATAACAATGATTCATGTTTACTGTCTTTAATAAATAGGTAACAGCTACTGGATGCAATGGGTTTTCAATCAATCCAAGCATCGCCTTGATGGACTTTCTTTTCTTGTGTAACAATCTCTTTTTCTTTGCACTTTACTGCACCTTGTGTATCCATTTAGAAACCAATTGCAGCCATAATTTTTATAGCGCCAACATCTCAGGTATAAGTGCCACAGCTAGCATCTTGTCTATAATTGCAGCCTTATTAAATTCCATCAAGTCATGAGCGTCATTTGGGAGGCCATTCCAAATTTCATCAGGCAAACCTATAATCATGACATTATAGGGATTTCCAATGCAATTAGCTCCACACATGAGGTTCAAAAATCAATAGGTAATTTTGAAGCTTTTCCAGCATCTCATTAATTGATCTGATGCATGCTGGTGCTCCTTCTATTTTCATATATTTCCTTGTCCTTAGTAATAAAAAGCTGATCATATTAGAGACAATATAAATACTTCCCAGCCTTGCAATTATTTAGGGAGGTCTAAATGACAATAAAGTCATATTAACTGTAAAGTAAAAGAAAGAAAAAAAGAGGTAAATTCACTGTTTAATTCAAGCACAAATGCCTTAAAAGGTAGCTTGGTGAATTCCTCATCTTGTAAAACTTCTAAAAGTCTAATTACTAGGTTTCTACCTACACCTAACTACAAACACAATTTGCTCCCACAACTTGCTGGCCACATTGTCATCCGTGACCTGCTCCATCTGACTCAGTGAGAGATTCGTCATGTGCCTAATTTAGATATTCTATATTCTGGCTTTCCGGACCCACAGGGAAGGACATAATTGAATAGGCTGTGTCAAAGCCTCCCCCCCATTCCACAAAAACCTCCCAGGGATGAGCTAACGTTAATTATCTCCCATTGCAATATGGCCTAGTTTTATAATTACTGGTCCTGCCAAATATATTACAACATACTAAACCCTTTGCAATATGGTTATTCATTTAGTGTGTGTGATCTGTAGACATGTGCTGTTCAGTTTGCTTGTCCATCTTATTTACAGACTGGGTAACAACAGTTGGGCGCGAGGGCTTGATTAAATTGTGCGTTGCAATCACGGAGTGATAGTTAAAAATTGTAGACAGTCTCTTCATTAGCTGCACGTACTGTATCTTATCAACATTAGTGTGCCAAAGGGGCACTATGTGGATTTTACACATTCAGATTACTTGTCATAAGGACTCAGACTGTGAAAGCAGTTATTAAATGTGACTCAGAAGGAGCTTTTTTGTAGACTGAAACAAGACTACCAAGGGTCGACGTTCATTCCTGCAGCTATGTGATGCTGCACTAAGGTACAGTGTGGCTTTAAGCTAAATGGTCACATCAGCATGCTCACAGTGACAATGCTAACGTGTTAGTTAGTCTATCTGATAACATTTGCTTATCACCTCTAAACACAAAGTACAGCAGAGGTTGGCAATGAAATGCGGTTAGAAGATTTGCAGATATTTGGTCTTAAATCAAAGTGTTGGACACATTGTGATATGTCGCTAGCTCCAAATTCATTAGGATTTATCCTCTGGGAATCATGGCCAATCAATCCAATAGTTGTTAAGACATTTCCATAAAGAGCAAAAATCAACTTCACAATGCTACATGTAGAGACAGAAGTTCAACAAGCTCAGTCGGATTCATCCTTTGGGAACTATGAATATTTGTACTATATCTTCTAACAATCTATTTGACATGTCAAATATTTGAGTGGGGACCAAAGTGAAGGACTGGGATTTGTAGGATACTGTGTTTTTGGAGCTGAACCCATACTAAGAACTTAAAGGTAGATATATCTGCCTTTGGTCAACCAGATAGCTCAGATTGTAGATATGTTTACTCCTCCATGCAGCAGGCCTGGGTTTGACTCCAACCTGCGGCCCCCTGCAGCATGACATTGTCACTCTCTCTCCCCTTTCATGTCTTCAGCTGTTCTTTAAAAAACTAAAGGCCGAAAATGCCTAAAACAAACTAAAAAGACACATCTGCCTCTACTGGACTACTACTGCGCCCATTCTTTTTTAATTTGTCTCTTGTGAGTCATCCAATTTTAAACAAGTATATCACTGAACTAGCACAATCTGCCTTTATGAATGCAAATCAAGTTTTGCCTTTAAGGAATGCAACTATTGATTTTGAACATGACTTTATACCAGCATTTGTGGAGTAAGCCATATCTTTTCATTTTGCATTATCAGCAACATAAACATTCACATATCAGTTTAACCTACTGCAGTTGTTTAATAAATTAGAGTTGATTTGTTAATGCCGTGATACATGTCTAGCATTACATTAGAAGCCATGAATGTCACTTGAAGTTGCATGAGTTACAAATTATATTTGGTCAGAAACTGGACCCAGATAGCTAATATTCTCTGTACTGATGAAAAACACACAACATAACAGTCCAAGACTTTCCATGTGTAGACCAATGCCGCACTGAGGGACATACTTTAATGTAATAAAATGCTGCAAGTGGATTTGGCATTTAACATATGGGGTGAGAATTTTTAATTAAAAATGCAACAGTTAGATGAATTATTCCGTATCTCTATCTTAAAGAGCCTGGGGCAAAACAGAGAAAACAGAGTTATAATGCTGACCAGAAGTGCTCCTCTTAAGCTACTATTAACAAGACCAAGATTTCTTTAAAGCGGTTTTCATGTCTTTTTATTTGTGAAAGCATGACATTTTGAAAGTTTGAAAATGAAAATAGAAATATAGAATATGATTTCCTTTTTGCAACATACTATAATTACATATAATAACCATTCCATCAATTATTGGTATTATCATAACTCTAAATTGTGACTCCCTGGGTCCCATCTACCCGCTGTTGGGGTCATTTTTACACATTCAAAACCCATTAGAAATGTTTCTCTCACCATAAGAAGACATAAATAGCATGAATAATAACATGCATCATTATACTGCTGCATGTATGCATGTTTGTCCTAAGTGACTAACTAACTGTGGCTTTTTACCCTTTTTTTGGACCATTTACTCCCAAAGGATGTATTTCTCTTGTGTTATTAAATACAATAACTGGGGATGACACCAACTCAACTGGCTTCTAACTGGTTCCAGTCCTAAAACTGTTGCCCTCCAGTTGCTGGATGCCACCTGAGGACATTTTTATGGCTTCAATTACTGAGTGCTATTCTAAAATTAAGACTAGCAATTAAAAGACACACCACTTACCCAAATTATATCATTGACTAAAGGTTAACAGAAAACGCAGCCAAATATAGTCCACGGAAATCAAGTTGAGGAACTCCATAAGCGCATCAACTTTTTATGGATTCCCACAGCACTTGCCTTACATGGCAAGGCCACAGTATATCCAGTTAGCCCTATGCCTGCACTGATCCCACAAGCAATGATCTATATCAAGCAGTCCTTCCTCACCTCTATTAACACATCAGTTAAAGGTACACAAAGAATCTGGTCTTCACTCTGCCCTACTTTCAGAGAGTCTGTGTGCATGTGTTTAAGGTTAAAACTGGAATATATAAAAAAAAAAAACATTTCCTCACACTTCTGTTAGCTTGGATTTGACCTTGGGTGTCAGGGGAAAAAAGTGCACACACTGTCACGAAGATCATGCACAAGGACTTCAAAGAGGTCACAGTGTCCAAAATATTACATCTTATAACAGCAGGGGTTTAACTAATTACAGTAACTCAAGTGTTGTGTTTGAGGTAAAAACCTACTTCATTTTACATTGTATTGTTATTTTTACTGCACTTTGATAATTGGTAACTTTTGCTTCTTCTCTCTTGACCCCTAGAATTAGTTTTGTGACTTGTGATATGTATCTTATTTCCACTGCTCTAAACTGGCAAACTCTATACTATTACCACTCTACTGAAATGTCAGTTTCCCAAACGCCTCCTGGAGTACCCATTGTCCTCAATGTCTGATGCTGCGTTTTTTTATCCCATAAATTACGACTTCAAATCACAACTAACAACGTGGTAGCGTTCCAAGCAAAGCCACGACAAGCCCTTCTAGCTAGCGTTATTTAGCAGGCTACCTATTTATGTCTATTTATTTCTAATTGTCACTCTACAGCATCAACAGGGGACACCATTGTTGTTTATGTGTGTGTGTGACGTCAAAAACTAACTGGGAGTACAACGATCCAGCACGAGTTCACGGGGCAGTAAGTTACGAGTTTGACTGTTGTTCCAGGGCACTTTCACAGGTAGAAGGATGTCAAAATACAGATTACGGGTTGCCTTGAACACAGCATTAACTCTCTCTCCTGCCCAACACAGCTGATGTGATGCACTTGTTAGCAAGCAGCTGCAGAGAGAGCCAAAACATGCAGAACAAGGGGTAATCCAGGAGAGGATTGGGAAACCTTGTTTCTCCATAGTACTACTTTAAGTACTTTTATGCTGATGATACTGCTATACTTTAACAAAGGCAGGATTTTGAATGCAGGACGTCAAAGTGCAACAGAATCCAGTGTGTTTTTGGTACTGAATGTGTATCCCAACACTGCCATTAGGTGGTTGTGAACGATTATTAGCATGAATAGAAACAAATAATAAGTGAATTATTTCAAAAAAATGAATATTATGTTAGACTTTGCATGGGAACATACCTTATTGTAAACATATAATGTATTGCCATCTCCTCCAATCTAATCGCTCTAGCTACTTGGTGTGAATGTGGGGCATTGCTTTCCATCAAACATCAGAGCCTTCCTTTAGATTTACGGCCTGCACATGGACAGTAAATCTTAAGCAGTTGTTGCAACTCCGGTGCAATCTTGAGCCTTGTCACTCCTTATTTGAAGTGAAACACTCATCAGATCATTTGTCAGCTGTAAGTGTATTTCTGTCTAGGAGCCCCGCTGCTACAGCATATGGTGTTGTAATCAGTCAAAAACCTGTGTCTCCATTATTAGCATTTAGAGCAAAGCTATCAAATAATTATTTTTTTTCCCTTTAGCGTGTACTTCTTCATTACTTTGTTTAGGTCAATTTCAACAATTTCCACTTTCCCCTGCACACATAACCCGATTTGTTGTTGTTGTTGATGAATGCCATAATGTGCTGCGATGCAATGCCAGAAGTTCAAAGGACCAGTGGTCGCTTGAGTTCTTTAGGACTTTTCATTGCCTTTCCAACAAATTTTGCTTTCATGTTAAATGTTGCTCTTTTCCAGGATTGAAATGCTTATTTGAGACTACTCTGATCTGATTTACAACAAAACTGTTGCCAGTAATTATTGTCAAATTCTAAATTGGGATTGTCAACATACTGGCCGTCATCTGCCTTTTCTCTATATTATTCCAAATAAATGGTATTAAACACCTGGTTTAGCGTGGTGTCCATACAGTATAGCATGTCAGCCTTACATCAGGAATGCTAGTATTCACTTTTCCAGTTTTGACGGCAGATGCTTGCACCCTCATTGCACACTTTCCCTCTGTATTGCTTTAAAAGCCCCTAAAATGAAGAAGTTGTTCCACCAAATGTTGACCCCAATGCACCCAATATGAGTGGTAGGATTTGCACATGAATTGACGTAAAATGTTGTATAATTTATGGAGTGAGACACATTGTGAAAGAGAAATGAATTTAGTTTGAGGTAGAGTTCATTTCAAAAGGTGAATACATAGAAAGAAAAGTGTGTCACTTTTCCATTGTTGGCTTGCATTGGTTTCTGCATTACAGCACCTTGCGCTGTCCATGGTGCTGAAACCTTGTTTCATCACACATTCATTTGGCCTCACAATGCATTGTGTGTCCATGAATAACATTCTTATAATTATTTGCTTTTGAGGCTGTATTGTGAATAAAAAAATGTCCAAATTTTGATTTTTGTCACATGTTTGGAAGGGAAATGTTGTCGCACTGTTAAATGACAGAACCGTGGAATCAGGAAGTAATAAGGTATACCATTTACCAAGCTTTTTTACAGAATGTTTGCTGTGCCATGTATCCACTCAAGCTTGGTATCCATTGCTAGCCATTTTACTGTGCCTTAGGAACTTACTTAGAGTACATTATCATTACGTCTCTGCATTGCACTCCTCAAGGCTTTACAAAGCCCTTTTTTCTACTACACCCAGCTCATTCATTTTTCATTGGCCCTGGCTTGTTAATTAAAAAGCTGAATGGCACACTTTAGGTTACAAACACAAAATTCTGTTGTTTGACCTTTTTCTTTTAGCAAATATATGGCGCTGTCTGAGTATGACGCGGTGACAAATGGATAATGTACTATCCCAGCTGACAGGCCTCTATGGTAAAATTAATGAGAACACAGTGAGAAAGAAATGGGGGTTGTTGAAAAGGGGGAGTTTCTTTCTATTTTTTGAGGCCTGAATTACCCTTCATGGATTATGTTGGTACTGTAGCTCGCAAGTGGTAAATGGATATAATGTAGTTATTAATCATGTGGACACTTGAAAGTCTGAGTGATGGAAGAAAGAAAAAAGGTGAGGAGAGCCATGCTGAATGATAAGAGATGTATGAAGGTTGGCAGAGGCAGGAAGATGCAGTGATAAACATCATTCTCTGTCTTTCCTTCATTAGCGCTAATGTTTGTTGCATCTTGTTTGTTTTGCTGGATGTTCAAATTAAATATGCTAAGTGCGACACAAAATGGATGTTTCTGAAATGAATGGCTGTCAGACACTGTCATTGATTGTACCTCATTTGAGCTATTTTTTTTATTATCCCTCAATTAGAAGCAGGGGGTTGAATATCAAACAGCATGCATGTCGAATGTGGCAACATTTGTGCTTTGTGTAAAGGGATTTTACCAGGATCAACTGATTGATTGAATAATAACCTGATTCCTTCTTCCTTCTTTCCTTCCCTCATTCATTCTGTCAGAGAACACCACCAAAATGAGAGGATAAAATGGATAAAATCTATTATCCGGTGGAAAATTAGTCAAGCCTTCTCGAATATCTCATGAGTCATTACTGAAAAGGTGAAATTGATTATCCAGTAGATTAACAAGTCTTCATAGAATGTAATGAATGGCCCTTAGCCTCAATGATGACCATATATGCGGCAGATGAAGATTGTCTTTGAAATGCCCAGTGGAAATGTGTGGTAAGTACCAGCTCATGGCACTGATGTGCAATATTGGATGAAACTCAGTGTAAAGCCTAATTGGACAGCTCTTTAATGGACGCTCCTGGAGACTACTTGATGGTGCATAACTACCGTCTCCATCTGGCTAAATGAATAACTATTTTTGGAGGATTTATTGTGAACACCGTGGACAAGTTAACAGTGGTATCAAAGTAAGTACTGAACATGACTTTTAAAATGAGGTTGTTTCACCTCCAAAAAAATGGATAGTCAGCCACACGCCAGTTGTAACATCACTTAAGGTCCAGTTGTTTCCTCTCTTTGCTTTTCCAAGCATTAAATGTTTATCTAATTCTTCCAAATAACACTTTACAGAGCAAGGAAGAAGAGCCAAATCATTTTTTAAAGAAACCATAATAAGTGAGAGCTGATTCAAAGAGCTAATTTACTAAAGTTACTGTTTGCACTGCTGGGGGCTTTTTGTTCTCTGCTCTTTGATCAACAACTTGTTCATGTGAGTCTTTATATTTTTCAAGTTTACATTACCCATTTGCTGGAGACGTATCTCAAAACTTCCTGCAAATTAAAATGTGCCTGCCGCAGGGGTGCTGCTTGCATTGAGGAGATTCAAGTCATGTCCTTGCTATTCTGTGGATTGGGGAGGGTTTGAGAGAGAAAGATTACTGATGATAATAAATAAATTATAAATCATTCTGATAATGTGTAACATGTACAGTAATAATGTTGTAATGTTAAATAACTTGCCATTGGCATCCTCACATTCAGTGACCAACTACAGTACTTTTATTTCCTTCTTTTTGAGGCCCAGGAAGTTAAGACAAGTTAAAAATGAATCAGTGACATAGCATGCAAGGCAGTGGCTACTTCCTTGAAGGTGGGAAGCAATTGAAGAATCAGTGAATATTCTTGAATCTTAATATTTAATGAAAATGGAAAAGGTTTCAGAAATGTCCTCCGATGTCCTCTTTTGGTAAAATCAGTCACTTTAGCCATTTTCTCAGAACAATCAGGTCTGAACATTGTCTGGAGTTGCCCTTATACACATTAAGCACACAAAAGGAGATTGTCTGTGCAAAGTTTTCACCTACTAAAACTGCTCTGTTTAAGAAGAGGGGTGGCACCTAGGTAGAGAGTGCAGCAGGCAGGATATGATGCGGATTGCACCAGGGCCGTGTAGCTGTATCATAATAACAAACCAGTCTCTTGACATTCTTGAATTTATCGGAGGATTTCCGACAGAAGGGCTCAAATGTCTTTGTATCCCCAATTATAACTTTTTATTTGGTGTCTTTGCCTAAAACACCATTCTTCTTCAACTTTGGATGTTTTTTTTCTTCCGGATTCACGCCAGCCACCATGGTAGAAATGTCATCAACAGGCCTACTCACTTGCTGTGAATTCTCCGGACAATGACCTGTGAATTCACAGATGGGCTCAATCAAACATAACGCATATTTTGTACTATGGACTTGGCAGTGTAAAGTCCAGGCAAACTGATTTGGACATTTGCGTTCTCACATACAGCTCATCCGGGTAATGTATAGATAAGTTCAGGATTACAGTGCATGTGTTACAAGGGGCTCATGTGTGATGTTTCAGTCACTAGGTTTGTTAGAGTCCTCTGATTATCTTAATTCTGTCAGCAAACAGCAGTTAAGGAAAGAAATGAGACTGCTAGACGATTTGAGCAAAATTCTAAGAAATAAAAACAATGCATGCAGGATCAATAGGCACCACAAAGGAGGAGTAGTATACAAGCCAGTACTGTGCACTGGTCAAAACCTGCAACAAAGCTGGAGGAGTTAGTTAAAGTTTATCAAACATCAGTGAACTAACTGCGATGAGGATCCTGCTTTCTAGCATGTACTGTGCAATCAATCACCTGAGATCTGAGCTAATCACACTCTGCACACTTTCTTCTACAAATACGTTAACTTTCAGAAAATACTTGATTGATTCTAGCTCAGTTTGTACCTGGAAACAGATAATTGCCTGTTTTAGTGTCCTGTGTACACTGAGAGCACTGACCCAAGAGGCGTGGACTGTTTGAACATTAATGGGCATTAGTGCTTCTCAGTTCCTGGCTCTGTCGTCCAGTCTTGTCATTTTCTGCAGACAGAGCTGAATGTGCTAATTGGTTTAACAAGTTTGAATGTCAGTTTAAAATTGTAGCTGCCAGAGATTACATTCCTCATGCATAAACCTCTGGCACTTTACTGCTACTTGTAATTGCTGCTCCTGCCTACATCGTTAGGGTTTTATTTACGTATCTGTACTTAAAAGAATAATATTCAGCCTATTCACCCATCTATCAATCCTTTACTCTCAATACTCATTCAGAAATAGAGTTGGTTAATTCAAATAGTTTATTTCCCTTTCATCCTCCACGTAATGTCACAACACCACAACTCTTCCAGCTCCCCTTGAAAGTGAATTTATTGGACAACAAAAGGATTCATTTAAAGACCCCATTACGGGAGACTAGCACTGCCGCATGTGCAGTATCAATCATATTGTTGTCTGCTTATGTGTGTGTGCTTTTAAAGATTATCAGTGCTCCCAGATCAGAATGAAGTTGTGGATTTAAAAGATCACTTGCTTGTATGGCAAAGACAACAATAATTGAGTATACAAAATGGAGAGAGTACAACTCAAGTGGGTAATAAATATTGATTTACCATTACGGTTAAGTTTGACCCTGATGCAGCCGTAAAGCACATTTATGCTATCAAAGAGAGGGGTCTATTATGACAAAAAGAGCTGAGGGGCTTTAAAATAGTATTTTTTTATTCTTCTTATCAGAATTGTAAATGTGTGTTGGATTACATTATCAGATGTAATTTTAGTGTTTGCACATACAATGTGCACTTCAATTATATAATGATTATTCCTTACTATTCATTTAGTTAATTGACTTGAATGGTTCAGATTAAACACTTGTCTGGCAAAGGGACACATGTGATTAACTAATATTATATATACACATATATATATATATATATATATATATATATATATATATATATATATATATATATATATATATATATATATATATATATATATATATATATATATATATATATGTATTTTGAATTTTGACATCTATTAGCTGAAGAGGGGACACATACTCTACCTCTGGTGTGACATTTCTTTTAAGAGGCAGTTATGTCAGCAAAATCCTAATTAAACGAGACTGAGTCAGCGTGTGTAATAGGGGTTTTTCAAATGTGTGCGTTTATATTTGTCTCTTTCTGGCGTGTGTGTTAACTGGTTCTGCTTCATCGTAGGCCCCCTCTCACGCATTGTGAATCCTGAGGACAGAGGGCTTTAACAGTAAGAAAATAAGAATCTTTCCTGTAGGGGCAATGCTGATGTGTGTGTGTTTGTGTGTGTTTGTGTGTGTTTGTGTTTGTGTGTGTGTATGGGGTCTGCCTGCTACATCGTCTGTCTTCCTCTGCTTGTTGTTCTTTCCTCTGGGGGGCCGTGAGGGTTTTCATGTCGTCTTCTTTCCCTCTTTTTTATGTAGGACACTGCTGCCTGCATGATGTTTGAGTTAGGGGGAGGAAATGCTTTAAGATGCTGCTGCGCCTTCTGTTTTTTGGAGGAGCTGAGATATGATTCAAAGCCCTGACAATCGGATGCTGAGGAGAAGAACAACAACTATTTTGGGTACAACGGCAGCTCATCAAACACGAGATGTTCTGAGTGAAGATTCAGCGCCTCTGCTTATTGCACATTTGAAGAAAGAGTGGCAGAGTGGGGGTTAAAAGGAGGAAGAAAAAGATGATGAACTTTAACCTGCAGTTTTGATATTAGCACACAACCAGATGACACAATGAAACACATCCTCATGAAATGGTGTACACGATATCTCATGAATACATAATGAACAATTTTTTATGCTGCTTATGATGCTACACTATCATCATCCAGCAACACTAGTGATCAATGCGCCTCTGCATTGCAAAACGTTGCTTGGGTTTTGGAAAATTTGGGTCCAAATAAGTATGTTTGTTAGATAACCTGCATAAGTGGCGTCAGTCACGGAACATAAGTTCAATTAAGTCAACATTGACCTTTCAATTGTGAAGACTCCCTTTCCGTTTCCTTTTCTTTTTTTTTTACTGCAATTCAGCAGTTCTCAGAGCCTAATACATGTCTGTAAAAAGGAAGAAAATCACCTTAAAGCCTAACTTGAGGGCTAAAATGATGCTTCAAGTCGTAGTTTCATGTGTATAGCACAAGTGTGACGCACCCAGTTATGTGGCCTATATAGACAGTTGGTTTAAATAAATAGAGAATTCATGAGACAAAGAGAGAGAGAACTTAAAGTGAGCTTTTATTAAGTAAAGCCTTTACAATATTTGCTGTCAAGACCCACTATCTTGGACTGTATCTGGAATCACTCCTTTATTTACTTATTCAGTCTTCCCTATGAACTAGACACTCAATGGTTTATAGTGCACAGTAAATTGACAGAGATTGCAGACCCTTACTGATCATCATTGATTTGGACTGTCACTGAAAGTTGTTAGCATCTGTAAACATGCACAGCTTTTCATTGTGGGATTGTTGAGGGCACTATTATACTGGATGGATTTACACTTTCAGAATTCAGACTCAAATAAAATGGAAGACAGTAAATATAGTGCATGATATCTAATTTTCAGACCAGCCTTGTTCTTGGAAACACCCTCTGACTAACAGGAAATGATGCACCTACTGGTTGCAGAAATAGACTGTCGAATAAGGTCACCTACAGTACAGAGTATGATGGATGCACTGTGGATGCAGGTCTCACAATTGCTTCACTCAGGTGTAGCCAGTTATACTTCAATACAGCATTAATAAACAGGTTCCGGGCTGGTAACTTGAGTCTGTGTCACCCCATGGCTCTTTAAGATATGTCATTGGACCTGATTGGCAATAACACGGCACGCAGAAAGAATAAGGTCACCCACATTGCTCTAGATATGCAATATTTGGTAAGCACAGTGCAAGCGCAGCTCAGAAACATACAAGAAAGATACCAGAAATAGGAGATGCAGATTAGTATTTGAAGAGAGAAGGGAAGAAGACGATAAAGGTGGTGGAGGAATGGTGGAAGAGATAAAAAAATGTTGACAAGACAGTTGTGAATGGATAGGGAAGTAAAGAGTGGATGATGTGGGGTGATAGGGATACTTTTAAAGGAGGGAAAAGGGAGATGACGGGGAATGAGGATAAAGGAAAAACACATGTGATGCAGGAATTAATGCTGAATGCATTGCAATTGCTATCACAGTATTTCAAGAATAACCCCTCTTCTTTAATTTGACTGCCTACTTCCTCACAGACTTGTGCAAAAGTTATGCTTGTTACAAAACAAAGTTATTAATCGTAGTTAAATAATAGGGTTCTCTTTTTATGGTGACTAAGCATTTTGTGGTGTGAAGCATTGGTCAAGGCAAGCTGGTAGATTTTAAACTACTTAGGGAATTAGCCGCTGCTACAATTGGCAGGAAACTGGATTAACATTTTAAGATTTTAAGCCTGACTCACCCCTGCGGTTTTGAATCTCAGACAAAAACATTGTCATTTCCTTTTCAAATGGCATTAATGATGCACCATTTTTGTCAGTAATCAAAATAGATGAATTACATAAACCGCACAATGAAATGAATGCCACTTGCTAGAGGAATCAAACAATGCATTTGATAACTCATGACTCCTCACACTCGTTAACAACAATGAGGGCAAAATTTGAAGGCCACATCTAACATTGTAATAAATGAGGTACATTTATTTCTTTTTCTCATCCTCAATCATGGTCTGTCCTGTGTTGTCCGCAGTTCGGGCTCCAAGGAAACACAAAGAGAAGGTCTTTATCGTACTCATCATCTATGTTCATTAGCGCCACCATTAACGTCTATGTCATCTTTCCCACTGTCTCGCAAGGCTGGAACTGCTTCCAATTTGTTCATTATCTAAAGATCTGCCGAGAGTAAAATTACCTCCATGACGCTGCAGTGAGCATCATGAGTAACATGGACATGTGCACACGTAACTCCCAAATGACCACTTCCTAATTTGTAGGGTAAAAAAATGGCAGAGCATATTGTAAGGAACACTTCAGCAGATTCCGAGCTGTTGCAGAAAAGCAACGTCCATTTGGGAAGCCGATGGGAAATACATTAGTTGAAAGGATCAGGGATTATGGATTGGATGTTTTTATCCAGATACAGATTACATGTTAACAGAAAGTGTGGTACGGGGGCGGCCTCAAGCTCACCTGGTAGAGCCCCATGTAGACTCAGTCCTTGCCAGTGGGCCGGGTTCAAAACTGACTTAAGAC